>NC_086445.1:267213283-267215783 GCF_028390025.1 Pseudophryne corroboree
GATGCACGACCTTATTCAGCTAACAAAAAAATGGCTACAGCCAGAGACATTAACTGGTCCCCAGATGGTGGAAAGAGTCGTCATGGACCGCTACTTGAGATCTTTGCCCATGGTCCTGCGCAAGTGGGTGAGCCATGGAAACCCGGGTACTGCTGACCAATTAGTGGACATGGTAGAGAGGTATTTGGCAGCAGAGGAACTACTGATGACCACCCAGCAACCCATAGATCCTCGACAGCGCCCTTCAGTAAAGACTGGTAAGACTGTTCCGTGGGAAAACGTTGCTGGGCGGTTAAGAGAACGCAAGGCTGGAGAGACTGTAAACACTGGCCCTGGAAACAGGCCAATGGGGCTAGAACGGTCTATGCTGCCCAAATGGGTTGATAATCGTGTGGTTAAATGTTTTAGGTGTGGTATGCCAGGTCATGTTATTGCCAATTGCCCAGTCACGCAAGAACCCATGCAATGTGATGCTGCCTTTGAATGTCGCAGAATGTCTTTCTTTGCTAGGTTAGCCTGTACTGTGGTACCTTCACCTGAGCTGGAAAAACAAATGTGTGATGTGTTCTTAGAAGGTAACCGGGTAGAGGCCTTGCTAGATTCAGGAAGTTTAGTTACCCTCGTGAAAGCTGGGTTAGTGAACCCCTTAAAGGTCCAGCAAATACCTATTGGGGTAACTTGCATACATGGGGATACCCAACATTATGCCACTGCTGAGGTGAATATAGAAACTTGTTGTGGGTCAGCAATGGTTAAAGTGGGACTGGTCCCTACCTTGGTGCATGAGGCCATAATAGGGAGGGATTTTCCTCATTTTTGGAAACTGTGGGAATCACGGTTATCAACAGATGTGAGAAGTAAAAAGCCAGTTGATAATACCGGTGATTTTATGGATGTACGTGGGTCTTCGGAACTTTCTGGCCCTTTGCCTTTTGCTAGTTTGGCTGGGGAAGTGACAGATGGGGAGTCCAGTGAGGACCCTCTTGCCGGGAACAGAGACATAGTAGTTAGAACTGAAAGCGTGCCTGACCTGGAGGTAAAGAAGGATCTGTTTGCGTCTGAACAGTTAAAGGATCCTACCTTAATAAAGGCTAGAGAGAATGTCAAGAT
Organism: Pseudophryne corroboree; assembly: GCF_028390025.1. Classification (NCBI taxonomy): domain Eukaryota; kingdom Metazoa; phylum Chordata; class Amphibia; order Anura; family Myobatrachidae; genus Pseudophryne; species Pseudophryne corroboree. Next base: position 267,214,394 of record NC_086445.1, read on the forward strand.
TGTTAATGGGGAACCTGTGGTACCAGGTGACAGGGTTACGTATCCCCACATGGCCATCTGTAATGAGCTCTTGTACCACATTGTCAAAAGGGGTGAGGATGTGGTGGAACAGCTGGTAGTTCCCCAGCCTTATCGGAGAACGGTACTAGATTTAGCTCATAGTCACGTTACCGCAGGACATTTAGGGGCAGAAAAAACCACTGAAAGAGTTTTACAAAGGTTCTTTTGGCCAGGGGTTTATAAAGAAGTGTCTGAATATTGTTCTTCCTGTCCTGAATGCCAGTATCATGCCCCTAGACCCCATTTCAGGAGCCCACTAGTTCCCATGCCTATTATAGAGGTCCCGTTTGACAGAATAGCCATGGATCTCGTGGGGCCCTTGTTAAAGTCTGCTCGGGGCCATCAGTATATCCTGGTAATTATGGACTATGCCACTCGATATCCTGAGGCTGTCCCTTTACGCACTATCACAACCAAGGCGATAGCTAGGGAGCTGGTGCAGGTATTTAGTAGAGTGGGAATACCAAAAGAAATTTTGACTGACCAAGGTACTCCATTTATGTCAAGGATCATGAAAGAATTGTGCAAGTTATTTAAGGTCACTCACCTCAGGACGTCCATCTACCATCCCCAAACTGACGGGTTGGTGGAAAGGTTTAATAAAACATTAAAAAGTATGTTAAAAAAGGTTGTTGAGAGAGATGGGAAAAACTGGGATTGTTTGTTGCCCTACTTGTTAATGGCCATCAGAGAAGTTCCTCAGTCCTCTACCGGGTTTTCTCCATTTGATTTGTTGTATGGTAGACACCCCAGAGGGCTGTTGGATGTTGCCAAAGAGACGTGGGAAGGACAGCCCACTCCTTATAGAAGCGTTATTGAGCATGTAACACAAATGCAGGATAGGATTGCAGCCGTGGTACCTGTTGTCAGAGAGCACATGGAATAGGCCCAAAGTGCTCAACAGAGGGTCTATAACCGGAGTGCCAAGATACGGGAATTTGCTCCTGGAGATAGAGTTCTTGTTTTGGTACCCACTGTGGAAAGCAAATTCCTAGCTAAATGGCAGGGTCCATTTGAGATTAGGGAAAAAATGAATGAGGTTAATTACAAAGTATACCAGCCGGGAAAGAGAAAACCCGAACAGATCTACCATGTTAACTTAATCAAACCCTGGAAAGATAGGTTGTCTCTGTCAGCGGAGCCTTGCCCTTCGGTGTCTTCACCCCGGTTGCTTCCCGCAGTGAAGGTGTCAGAGACATTATCAGCTGATCAGAACAATCAGGTTAAAGAATTTCTCATCCAAAATAGGGAGGTATTTTCAGAGCTGCCTGGCCGAACGACCATAATAAAACATGACATTGTCACAGAACCAGGGGTCAGGGTTCATTTA